>NC_134084.1:31097118-31107118 GCF_000715075.1 Nicotiana tabacum
TGCTCGCAACTGGGTCTTGAGTGTCGGTCTAACAAAAAAGTAAACTCTAGTTGCTTCTCTTGTCCGATCGGAAACTGGTCTTCTTTTTATGGTGTAAGGGTCGGCAACAGCTCCCTTTGGAAGGAATCGATCGTCAACGTCTTTGGTTCTCTCCACCCGCCGCCTTCGGTCAACTCAAACAACAGGCCAGGAAGGACATTGTTGAAGGCTCACTGAGTGCTTCTAGGTTAAAGGGAAGCACTAGACTCACTCCACGGGAACTAGCTTTTCGGTTTGCTTCAGATTTGGCATTCATTCCCTCTCCCCTTCCTGGATTTCGCGTTATTGTCTGCTATGCTAGCCTATGATGAAGGCCTTTCATTTTGGCTCTGTAGGGCTACCCTATGGTATGGGCTGTTATCTCAAGGGCCTGGTTAGGCTCTTCTTGTTGGAGTATCCTCGCTCAGAGGCTAAAATGAATTGAATTCTCTCTTTTCTTTTGGGAGTGCCTGAAGAGACCTGCTTACTGGAAGGTACCATTCTTTTAGAATGGTGAAAAGGTTACCTACCCTATGATCCTCCTTATCTTACAGAGGTTTACTACGAGCCATACCCAGCGGGATACATATTGCCCAAATGGAACCTAAAAGATGGGATGGGTGATCCATAAGATCATTTGGCGAGGTTCATCCCTCAGCGTGGGGATCTTTCTGGAAATAAAAACTTGTTTTGTTGAGGCAATTTCCCTCGTCGCTTACCCGCATTTCTCTTGGTATACCCACCTGTGTGCCTCCTAATTCCGTGAAGTCCTTGGAGCATGTGCGATTTATTCAGGATCCTTGTCAAGAAAGAAGTCAGTCCCTTATTCTTTATTTTATGTTAAAAGGTCTGGACTCGAAGAGGGAGTCGATTCACGTACTTCACCATTTCCTGGGTCGTTATCGCCTTTCCCCGGTTCAGGGTATGGGTTCTTTCTCTATTAAGAAAGTCCCGGTGTGAACTCCCCTACTGATCTGACTCCAGCGGATTCTCGAGAAGCCAATTCTCTCTCTCGATCTAGATCTACTTTACCGACAAGAGCTCTTAATGAATGAGCAATGAGTTTGATTCTAACTATTCAAAGCAGAGGAAATAGAATATTATATAGCCTATAGCTATAGGGCTAGGCTCCGCTCCTCGCTCGAGCTACCAGCTTTCTTAGATTTCATTCCTGTTGACTAATCCGAGTCCTTGAGAGCTTAGACGTCAGCGGGGAAGAACTCCGAAAGAATTTCATCGACTCCTCCTCTCTTGCCCTCTTGATGGTATCCAGTTGAAATGGTTGCTGGATTGCCCCTAGTTCAAGCTCTAAGTCAAGCATTCAGGCACCAAAGACCTCTGACTACGCTCCTCAGCCTAGGAAAGAAAAATCCCATTTGCCTAATACGTACTACTGTGCAGCAGATGATTTAGCTGCCGTTATTCCTCCACCAGCTTCTTCTTGGCATCAAGCCAGCCCTTATTCCTTGCATCAACAGGCAATCCCGCATAAAAGAAAGGCTACTGACTTGGCTGATTCAACAAGGGAAAAAGGCATCCATTCAAACTGCTCCCATTCCTATGTTGACACCAAGAGAAACAAACCCTGGAGCCTTCCACTCTATCCATTCCTTTTTCATAATCATAAAGGATGGAAATGCTTAGCTTACTAAACCAGCAACAACGGAGTAAGCTCCCATATCCGTGAAGGACTGCTTTCCAGCAGAGGAAAACTTCTCGTTGCTGAGCTTGCCGTTAAAGAGTAAGATGCTGATTCTATAGCAGCTCCGATTCCTTCACCGAGAACGAGAAGGAAGTCTTATAGAACGAACAAGCGCTAAAGAAGGGGGTGGGATCTCTCCTAAAAGAAAGAATTGACCTCGAGCCTGTCCTACTCATTCTCCTTTTCCCGTTCCTGACCCTGAGTGTGGAGGGGTTAGCCTTGAGCCAGGTCTTTATTTTTTATTCCATTTTGTCAGTTTAAGTACTGGAATGGGAGTTACGGATATTCATTCCTAAACTATGTCACCGATTGGTGACCTGATCCCGCTAAGCAAGAACTGCTACCGACACCGACTCTATCTTAACGACCGGTTTTCCCCTGGACATTCCGCAAAGTATAGTTGACAAGTTTCCTTTTTTCACTCTGTAAACAAAACAAGCCCTTAGTCAAGAGGTTAGTTACCCTCTTCGGTATCGGCAGAGAAAGTAGAGAAGGACAGTGACACAATAGCTCTAACATAAGCAAGCTGTCAAGAGGGAGTCAATAGCTGCCTATTCTGCGGCGCTTATTCCCACAGCAGACTCAATAGCTGCGGTTACGGATGCTATTGCTAAGAGGGCATTCGAGTCGAGTCAACTATACGATAGTGAAGTTCCTCGTTGGAAAGACTCTTACTATACATGGGGATGCAGATATGTCAGAAGGACCGGATTCGAATATCCCCATTCTGCAAATCGAACATGGTAAAAAAGATATGATGATTAGTGGGTTTAATTACGAGTAAGGAGTATTTTACCTTTTATTTCGATCCCTAGAGTAAGATTCGTGTCATGGAAATCATGAGAGGAATGAGTTTCCTGGCATGCGCTTAGGGCGAAGACATCAAGGTCTCTTTTAATTTCCCCATACTTTTTTCCCATGAGCATGGTTTTGGGCTAGGTTACCAACCTCAAGAGGAGGATTCCTTTTTATTTTGAGAAATGGTTTCATTCGCGCTAAAGCAGCAGCATACTTTCAAGGCTGAAGGAAGATCTTTCGACCCCAGGAAGCCATACAGACCCAATCTTCCATGGCTACTTCCTCAAATAAGGTGATGATTTAGCCTTCTCATTCAAAAATGGACTTGGTTGCGCTCTATCTGGTATATCTTTTCTTATCCGATGAGGGTTTTTAAGTGGTCTCCTTACTTTAGAGCTAACGTAGAATCATCAATAGTTCCAGTCTGGATTTCTCTACAAGTTGATCGCTGAGGAAAAATATCATAGCCCCCTTGAGTCAATAAGAATAGCAGAATTCCGCTTTAAAAAACCTTACCTTAAATGTGTCGAAATTGAAGTTATCTCATTAGCGGGAATGATACTGTTAATGAAATATGCATACAATAGCGGATTTCGTTCTATTAAATTCACTATCCATTATGGTCTGATACATACAAATAACGAACGAGCCGACTTTACAGCAGGAAATGCAATTTTAGTAAAGGCCGATAACGCAGAAGTACCCCCGCTTCGTGTATATAATGAAATTTAGAAACAAGTCTGTGAAAAGGCTGAGAAATAAAATACGAAGAGGGGCAGCTAGACCGAGTAGGGGTTCGAATCTATCTCTTCGAAAGGGTTGAACACCGTGAAGTCCACCCTTTTAGCCTAGAGGAAATTTTTAAGCAACTTTGTGATGAATTAACGGATGGCGGGACAATGAGTGATGAACCTGTAGAAGTGGTAGCTATGGGTAAGAAGAGTCGTCGTCCCGATCATATACCCGCACTGAAAGCAATTAAGAAAATAAAAAGGAGCCCATTCATTGTTGCCGATATAGAGGCTGCTCTCCACGACGATGTTCATGTTCCTTGTGCAGTGGGGTTCTTAGTGGTTAAGCCGGGTGAAGATCTTGCTTCCAAGTCTGAATATTATATTGAAACATATTTCAGTGAAGATAACGATTTCTCAATATCATATTTCAAAAAACGAAGTGAACGTATGATGCTCGACTTTATAGAGCGTTTAGCGGCTGTGGTATCAGATGAAAAAGAAATTCGAACGATCTATTTCCATAACTTTTCACGATACGATGGCATTATAGTAACGACAGCTTTTACTTCTCAGATCGGCAAGTACTCCTTCCAAACGGTGATGAGGAAGCATAAAATGTACGAGTTAAAAGTCTATCGTGGAAATGAAAAAAAGAAATTATTGTTCCGTATAAGGGATTCCTACCTTCTCCTTCCCGCTGCGCTAAATAACTTGGCCCAGGATTTATGCCCGAAATTAGGTTCTAAAGGCACCATTCCCTATGAGAAATTACGACTTGAGTATCTTCCGGAGATAGGTCAACAATTGTTGGCTTATCTGAAACAAGATATTCGTCTCTTAGGTGGCGTTATGCTGAAGGCACAAGAGATTTATTGGAATCTGTACAAAATAGACATCGTTGATACAATAACGTTGTCATCGCTAGCTCTATCAATCTTTCGTATGCACTATTACGACCCAAAGAGTTGGCCCATCCATATACCAACTCGAAACCAAGAATGCTTCATTCGGCGTGGTTATTATGGAGGACATGCCGATGTCTATAAGCCCTATGGTTAAAATTTAGACTATTACGATGTGAACTCCTTATATCCATTTATAATGAAAACTTTTCCGATGCCAGGCGAACGGGGCTCCCAGGCCGGGACGTCTGGCATAATAATTTAGAAAAGGCGGAATTGGATAACTTCTTTGGCTTTATTGAGGCTTTTGTAGTGTGTCCTCTCTACAATAGAGAAAGCCTTCTTACCCTATAAGGATAGACATAATGCTTTAACCTTCCCAACAGGTAAATTCGTAGGCGTCTATTTTAGCGAAGAATTTTTTTATGCCCGAAACTTGGGTTATAGAATTTTCCCGCTAAGGGGCTACTTGTATGAGAAAAAGAAGAGTCCTTTCGAAGGCTTTGTATCAGACATCTTCGCTAGAAGACAAGAAGCAAAGATAAAGGATGATGCAGCTATGGTATATATCTACAAGATACTAATGAACTCTCTCTACGGTCGATTTGGTATAAACCCAGAAGTTATTAAAACCGAGATATGCACAGAAGAAAGATATCATGAGTTGTATAAAAAGGAAACTTTTTACAGTGCGGGGGTCCTGTCCCTTGGACGACTTGAGTAATGGGAGAATGGCAACTGGGCCCTGCAGTGGTAGAACCTCGTGAACCGGGCATACTATTGAAGAACCTTCTGTGAACTTTTCTTCTCTTATGAAATTTCTACTCAGCTTGAAAAGAAAAGAAGCCTCAAGCCGATAAGTCATCATGTTCGATAATTTCGAAAGAAGAGCTGAGGGCTGATCTACGACCACCCTCTCACTCACGGCACACATGCTATATGTGTGATGCCGACACCCTGATCTAGACATCCACTCCAGACTATTTACCTTATTTATGATCTTCTTACGGCCATCACGCTATTCTATAATTAACCATGCTATTTATGCTAAAGATAGCCCTTCATAGATCTCTACGACCTACCTCTACGAACAGCCTTAGACTGGCGTACTGATAGTAGCTGCTACCCATACCGCTGATGGTCGCTTACCCAGATCTATCTATGTGTATACGCTTAGATCTCACCTCCTCACCCGTACGACTCTCGATAGTAGAAGAGAAAAGGAACATATCCAATAAGTCTGATTGTAATGGTATAAGATATAAGCTTAAAGGAATAGATAGGCGCAAGGTAAACGACAGAACCATGTACTAACCGGACCGAAGGAAGAGGTCTCCTGTACAATCTCTGGCCCAAGAATCTGTCTCTCCCCTACTTCATCCCAGCATAGGGGAGTCCTGCACTTGCGTCCATAGAGTGCCTCAAAAGGTGGCATGCCTATACTCGCCTGAGAACTCTTGTTATAGGCGAACGTAACCAAGGGTAGATGTCTGTCCCAACAACCTCGAAAATCAAGGGATTACCTCCGCATAGCCTCCAATGTCTGGATGGTCCTCTTAGACTGGCCATCGGTCTGAGGATGGAAGGTTGTGCTAAGACTCACTCTGCTACCCAAAGCCTTCTGTAGGCTCTGCCACAAGGCTGAAGTGAACCGTGGATCTCTGTCTGATACTATGGATGATGGTATCCCGTGTAGGCGCACTATCTCATCAATATATATCTGGGCTAGCTTGCCCGTAGAGTAAGTCATACTGATCGGCAGGAAGTGAGCTGACTTGGTCAGCCGATCAATAATCACCCAAATGGCGTCATGTTGCCTCGCAGTCTTCGGCAATCCAGAGACAAAGTCCATGGCTATCTCGTCCCACTTCCACTGTGGTATCTGAACTGGCTGTAAGGGTCCTGCTGGTCTCTGGTGCTCAGCCTTAACCAGCTGGCACACTAAGCATTTAGCCACATACTCAGCGACATCCCTCTTCATACCTTTCCACCAATAGTGTGGGCGGATCGTCCTGTACATCTTCGTGCTCCCTGGGTGCAGGAAAAAAGGTGAGCTATGCGCCTCCTCCAAGATATCATGGCACAGGTCACTGTCCTGAGGAACACATACTCGTCCCCGGAATAGAAGTGTGCCATCCTGGCGAAGGTTCAACTCCTTCTGTGTCATCAAGTACCTCAAGCTCTTATGATCCGTAAAGATTTGGCACTTCCCCCCATACAAGTAATGTCACCATATCTGAAAAGCGAAGATAATGGCTGCAAGCTCTAGGAAAGAAAGTGGCCGTGAGGTTACAAAGGTCGTGACTGAGTCTTGGTTGATTAGTTTGCCTTTTCTTGGTCTGGTGTGGCTAACAGGCGACAGAAGGATGACGGCTTTTTATTGGGAATGTAGCGTAGAAAGGGTTTCTTCCGCAGTGAAGCAAATGATCTAGCCAATCATTCTTCTACCGATTATCCAAGTTCGGTATTCTGTAAGTTCCTAGGTCATATCGAAATGACTCCATTGAGAGTAAGATCTGTTCGATATGTAAGTGGTATAGTCACTACCTGTAAGGCAAGCCCCATAGACACCTTACTACTTTCTAAGCTTTCTCTCTTGTCTCGCCAATCTAGTATTGCCATATAAGAGAACTGCCTTTATGGGTAGAATATCTTTGAAAGATATCTTTCCCTTCTTTCACTACGCCCTTTCACTCTTGAACTACTTGAACAAGGAGGGCAGGGGGTGCTATCGTATATAAGAAAAACTGCTACATTTTGGCAGCGGTTAGCTCTCTCTCTAACTAGAAATTTGATAAGAGAAGTGCGAAAGGATTGCAGGCTAGATTCAAGCTATGCCAGTTGTCCACGGAACTTTCAAGATTGGTTGAGTCTTAAGTGTACTTTAGTAAGAGTATGAAGGATCTAGTGGCCGTAATTATCTGTCCACTCAAGGCGTTGCAAGCAAATGGTTTTTGAAAAGCGTTAGAAATCGTGGTCAACATTTTTCCAGTGCTCCAGCGGGCTTTGGCCTTTTTTTATAGGTATTTAACCGGTTCGGAAGATAAACTATCAGTCAATGACGTTGCCAAGGTAGATGTTTTTCTTTGCCTTTCAAGATATTGCGTATAAAGAGAAAGATAGCCAGTCCTCTTGGGCGGCCGAGAGTGTTATGTAAAAAGGACCAAGGAGGATCCTATCCTAAAGGAGAAGGAGGAGGAGTAGGAGCTAGCTTTAGGGGCGGAATCGAAGCGAAGAAATTAGTTCATGCCACGACGATCTATATGGAAGGGAAGTTTTGGAAGATATGGCACTTTAACTTTAGGTCAAATGCTTTTTTGGATGAAACTTTCTTATTTACTATCCCGAGTAGTAAGATTTTTAATACATATTTTAATACGGATACTCTATCTGCTACTAATTTCTTACTTATTAAGAAAGGGTCATGGTCATATAGACATTTTGCTCTTTTTTTCGCATTTTTTTGACTCCCCTTCCTCAAGTGGAGAAACGGATTCATCCAGTTCTACTACTACTATAATTATAAGATCATCCCATACAAATTCACTTCCAGTTAGGCAGGATAATCCGGCGCCCCCCCTTCTCTCCAATTCTCATTTTCTTTGGGGTCGTCAGTTCCCAAAGCTTGAGGATCTGGAGATAGACCTCTATGCTCGAATCCGTCTCTTAGAAGCACTACAAATCGACCAATTACCTCCTCAACTTAACGCTGGGGGATACGAAGAGTTAGTGAGAAGCTTTTTAAATGAAACCCGAACTCCGATTGAATTTCTATCAGCGGTAAATAATGAGCTGTTCGATATCAAAGTTTTAGAGTTAAAAGCGAATCTTCAGGATCAACTTTTTAATCTCTTTCTCAATGAACCGGACAGCGAATTTCTTCCGATTTTATGCGAATCCCCTTTTAGGGAACAAGGCTTAAGGCCAGAAATCCTATAGTATATAATTCTGCAGTTAGACAGAGCCGGTCTGACCGATCCGCATCCCCGCGATCCTGTAATGAAGACAGTACTCGAATAATTTCTTCGGAGAATGCTACTTCAACTACAACAGCAAGGGCGAAATAGCCCCGTCTATCATGACTTTCTCCGCTATTTTCGGAATGGGGGAGACTAGGTGAGGGGTGAACCTTCTGTCTGATTCAATCTGATGCTTTCAAATCCGCTTAAAGAGTACTTTGGTGTCACTTAGTATAGGGAAGTGTCCCTTTTTGTTGTCTTCGTCCATCTTTTTTTCTCCCATGCTTTCCGTTGGTCAACAACCAACCAAAGTGCTCTATACTTCTTCACTACTCGTACAGGCTTGACGGAGTTAAGCTGTATTGAGGGAATCGTTTTGTCTCAATCAATCAAGAATGCCTCAACTGGATAAATTCACTTATTTCACACAATTCTTCTGGTCATGCCTTTTCCTCTTTACTTTCTATATTCCTATATGCAATGATGGATATGGAGTACTTGGGATCAGCAGAATTCTAAAACTACGGAACCAACTGGTTTCACACCGGGAGAACAAGATCCGGAGCAACGACCCCAACTGTTTGGAAGATATCTTGAGAAAAGGTTTTAGCACCGGTGTATCCTATATGTACTCAAGTTTATTCGAAGTATCCCAATGGTGTAACGCCGTCGACTTCTTGGGAAAAAGGAGGAAGATGACTTTAATCTCTTGTTTCGGAGAAATAAGTGGCTCACGAGGAATGGAAAGAAACATATTATATTTGATCTCTAAGTCCGTACATAGCAATCCTGGGTGGGTCATCACTTGTAGGAATGACATAATGCTAATCCATGTTCCACACGGCCAAGGAAGCATCGGTTTTTAATCTCATTATGACTTGGTCGTTCGGAAGAGCAATTAATTCGATCAGAATAGTGGAATGGAAGGCAGTAAAAGAATTAAATACTCCTTTCTTTTCCAATCGCCCCGCGAAGACAGACATTCGGAAAGGTTCTCGAGATTCTCAATCGCTCTTTTTAGTGGGGAGGAATAGTGCAGGAAGGGAGCGAGACCAAGCCGAGCCACTAGTAGAGTAAGCCCTTCCCACGTGTCAAGTTGAATATGAATAAATGAATGCAGCCTCAACCAGAGAGATCAACCTGCGCCTTTGGGTTGAGGCCGCTGGCGGCGCAGAACGAACTAATCCGCGACCAGCAAGTTTTCCGAAAGCGAACTGAATGGAATTGTTACTTAAAAAAATCTTGCTTCAAATCAAAGAAAGAAGGTCTATTTTCCCACGTAGTTCGTCGGTCAAACCAACGATTCTCTTCTCAAAGTAATAGAGAGAGTCTTTTTCTAGTTAGACTTCTATCAATGGAATGAAAGAACCATCCCTTCCTATTTCTTTGTTTGTCCTGTCAGATAGAAAGAAAATTAGACCCCAAAGAGCCCTTCTTTACTTTACTACTTTAGGGGGTGGGGGTGAAGGGGGGTTTACATAGAACCGAGGCAAAGTGGTTTATGATTGAATCTCAGAGGCATTCTTATCATTTGGTAGATCCAAGTCCATGGCCTATTTCGGGTTCACTCGGAGCTTTGGCAACAATCGTAGGAGGTGTGATGTACATGCACTCATTTCAAGGGGGTGCAACACTTCTCAGTTTGGGCCTCATATTTATCCTATATACCATGTTCGTATGGTGGCGCGATGTTCTACGTGAATCCACGTTCGAAGGACATCATACCAAAGTCGTACAATTAGGACCTCGATATGGTTTTATTCTGTTTATCGTATCGGAGGTTATGTTCTTTTTTGCTCTTTTTCGGGCTTCTTCTCATTCTTCTTTGGCACCTACGGTAGAGATCGGAGGTATTTGGCCCCCAAAGGGGATTGCGGTTTTAGATCC
>NC_134084.1:31112118-31122374 GCF_000715075.1 Nicotiana tabacum
GTTTGAGCTTGTGTTTTCCTGTCTTCTCTGCCTTGCCCACTCCACCTTATTTGCTGGAGGGAGGATACGATTGTCGAAGCTGAAGTCCCATTCAATTCATATAATTTCGCCGACTACCCTCTTACTCGCACGCCTACCAACTAGAATGAGGACAGTCAGACTAACCCCAAAAAAGAACTCTCACTCGAGAAAGCGGCCCCCTTTCTGCCTTTCTTGCTTGATTCGTCTTTCATCTCAGTGTCTTATCCGGATTGAATGTATACTATCCCCCTATCGGACTAAGGGTTTTGATCGAATATTCCTCTCTCTACCTGAATTCAATCAGTAAGAAAAGAAATATTACATAAAGAGTGAAATTCCATAAAACATGTTCCACAGGGCACCTGTTCAATAAATCAGGACAAAGCGATTGATCCAGTTGAGAGCGTAGCGTAGGAGACAGGTAAGATGACCGTCAACGGACAAAAGCCTCTCATTATTATTATTTCACTTTTATGCTTCAATCAGGCCTATATTCGCATTTGAATGATACCAATCGAGATGGCTTTTTCAGGGACTGGCCTCTTCCCTGAGGCAATCCCTGGGATTCAAAAGAGAGAGAAGGAACTTTCTGTGTCCTATGCCGTCATCACTAACCATTCCCCTTCTCTTTGCATTTCTTGATCGGTCGCTTCCTTTCGCTTTCATGCGGAAGGTTCCCCCTACCGGCCTGAAAGAAAGAATGGTTTTTAGATAGAGCGTTGGCTATGGCGCCATTTGCGAAGGAATGGGTTTATGCGCTTTCTTTACTACTATGCTATTTCTCCCGTCTCGGACGTGATTCGTATTTGATGCTCTTATCGGATTGGGTGCTTGATTCCTTAGCTGAGCTAATGATTTAGATGCGGAATCTGAGCTAATGGCTCACTTCACTACCTTAAGCGGAGCTAACTACAGGCCAAAATATACTGCAATCACCCAGACCTTTCTAATACTGAAAACCTGTATACGAAATTTCTTCAGTTGCTTACTCGGCCTAAGCAAGCCTGACCGAACACCCGAAAGAAGTTCTTTCTCCATCGAACGGGAATGGACGAAGAACGAGGAGGCATTCTTCATAGAGAAGAGCCCTGAGAAATTTCACGATAACTGAAGAGGGAATGCGGCATTACTACTTTTATAAGACTATAGACTTGGAAGGCATTCCCAGTTCGCCATAACACAGTCTTAGGGTCACTACGAGCTGGACTCGTCGTGAAACTCACTTATTCTTAGAGAAATGATGTGTGCTAGCCTTCCCTACCATCGGCCTATCCGCTTCCAGAGCTTATTCTTTATCAACTAAAAATAGTACAAAGGAAAAGACAAGGCTGCTCCCAGATCGACAGGGGGAGAAGAAGAAAGTCTCTTCCCAGCTAAGTCCTATGCTGAGTAGGAAGACTGGCCTCTCTCCTTAGTGGTCTACGATCCCCAATGCCTTACTACTAGCCCTTGGGCTTGCCTTACGCTTTCATTCAAGCTAACTAGACAGGTAGGCAATCCCATCCCCAACGCAGATTCAAGTAAGCCAAGCATGCCTATTCTCTATTACACGCATCGGGGCCATTTCCCTAGAGGAGGTTTTTTTCTGTTAGGTTAGCGCTTGCAGGTTCAATCTCTCTTACTAGTATAGAGAAAAGAAGTCTACCTTTCTCTATACTAGAGCATACGGGGAATCAAATCTAAAAACCAATATATGAACAAGAGAGCAGACGGGGTAATAAAAAGTAAATCAATCGAATAGCTAGTCCTTCCTTTCTTTCTCCTTCCCCATTTCAGGTTTTAGAAGAGTTAGTTTCGCGCAGGGCACCTTTACTAATTTTCCCCTTTCTTTTATGGCTTGCTGGCTGGATTAGCTAGCTTCAAGGCGCTTATTTGAAACAAAGTACAGAGAGAATTTAAGGTTATCACACTTTATTGTGACGATTTATAGACAACCGGGGTATCAGCGTACTTCACGGCTAACTGAAGCCAGTGCAGATAATTCCTTTTCCGAATGAAAGGCGATAGGGGGCGTACCCTAAGGAAGCAAGAAGGGAGGATTTTCTTTACTTTACCGCTAGAACCTTCCTTTCACGAGTGAACCCGGGCACGAGCCTACCTTGGTTGAACCAAAAAAGGGGTACCGGCGTACCTACCATTACCATATAGGGAATGAACTGAGTTAGAGGCATATGCTTCCTTTACCGATAGCCGGTACCGAACTATCCGAAAGCCCTCTAAAAGGCTCAAGAAGAAGGATTGGATGATCTGCGGAATGAGAAACTGCAACAATTGCCTGACCAAAGTCTTACCCTTTCTTTCCCTTTCGACTGGCATTATCACACCGCCATCACCAGATTCAATAGCTGCTCCTAGCCCGATTCCAAGACCTGACCAGGTTTGAAAGTTCAAGCAGCCTTGATCAACTATAGGAAAGTACCAGTTTTCCACAGTGACAAGGACTTCGCGCGAAAGCATTGATTTCCGGTCTCATGGTGGCAAAGAAAAAGAAAGAGGAAGCGCTCTTGTTCTTGTTGCGCGGACCCCACAATAAAGAAAGATGGAAGACAAGAAGCTCAGTAGCAAGGCCGTCTCATAGTCACCACTTGTCTGTCGTTTCAAGCTTCCAAAACAAGCAGAAAAACACGTTGTCGGTTCAGCAGCTCGAAGTTCATCTCAATAAAATGTCAGGTCAATCACATGACTCATCCTGTTAGTCGAGCATAGCTAACGCTACCATGACGCTACGCTGCGCCTGCACTGACGTGACTTGCAAACAACGCTGACGCTATATAGCCATATAGGCAAGGCTCGGGACCACCTCCCTTCGCTTCAGAGTCTTAGGCGCAGCTCTTCTAGTCAGAGAAGAGTCCAGTTGCGAACCTGTGCACTCCTATCCTATTGTTGCTTCTATCACGATAGGGAATCGTGTGATTCTTTCTATCCCCGTACTTTCTCGCTCTTATGGAGTTGTATTCCCTAGGTTATGCAGTTATCTTCCCTGGCCTGACAGTAGTCAAGGGAAAATCACTTGAGCTTTTTCGCCTTTGCTCCTTCTTTCCGGAGCGCACTAACGGAAAACCTGAGATAATTCTTAGCTGCTGTGGAAGTTAGCGTCTTAAAGAAAGTAAGTGCTTGCTGCTCCTGCTCTTATAGTTAGATAAGGCACTAAAAGCATACCTTATCTCAGGGGCATGAGTACACTGCTTTCACACTCGAACTCTCCTACTGTGTGCTGTGTGTGCTTTCAAGCAATAAGACTGCTTGCTAAACGAACCACTGCTGACGAAGTGCCCCATACCCGCACTAAGGGGTAACCTGAGATAAGGTATGGAAGCAGTCTGATTATTTCCACTTGAGTCGACTTAAGTCTTTCTCTCCTCGTACAGTCTTGGCTCTAGTAAAGAGAAAGAATCTCTCCCTACCCTACTGCGGGAAAAAGCACTTTCTATCCCCCCGTGCTACAAAACAAACAAACTTATCTAAGCACTAAAAGCAACAATAAGGAATGGAATGGGAGAAGCTATAGTGCAGATCACTTTTCACTTTCTCGTCAGTCCAGACCTTGTCCTTGGTTCTATCAGCTATGGAGTCTTCCTCTGGTTCTTCCCGTCTCTAGTACAGATCAAATCACAGGATCTCTGTATGTATGCGCTGAGGAGCTATATCTCCCGGACGAAAGACTTCTAAACTCTGATTTCCGGAATGGCAGCAATCGACTTATTTCTGTCTTACAGCTTTCTTGTAGTACTGCTCTCTTTTCAAGCGAATCTCTATTTCAACTGCATTCCCTATTGCAAAGAAATCAACCTCGGTTCTTTCTGTTGATAGGTTAGTTTGATGTAAGGTGTGAGCCTCTTCAGTTGCAGTGAAAGTTCCCGACTCTCTAGTGCTATCCCCCCTTTTTCAGCCTGACATTACAAAGGTAGACTTCATCCACCGGACGCCCTGGCTTTCTTTTTAGTTTTCCAATCTTCTGTCCTTCATTCTTGCAGATGCAAATCATAGATGACCTAGTGGCATTTATGCCAGACCAGAGCATTCTTCTCAAGAAAAGAAAGCGGAGAGGGTGACTGAATTTCACTCTTTATCATTCCTTACTACTCCTCAATTCCCATCAAGTGTTGTCTTATTTCCCAAGCCACTGCTCAATCCTCCTTTTCTGATTGATTGAAAGTAGCAAGGAAAGACAAGCAAAAACTTTGTTGGCTCAAGAAGCAACTGAGGAGAGAGAAAGAGTAGTAAAGGAAATACAAGTAGCAGTCTCAGGTCAAAGGAATCAAGGAAGAATTTCTTCTGATATTGCGGTTACTCTTTCAGAATCTCATCCTGAGACCTAAGTATGCCATTCTCTTCGTCAAGAAAGATCGAGCAGCATAGAAGCCTTGACTTCAAGCTTAGGTCTTTTTTTTTAAAAAGGGAACTAAGGCAACTTTTAGGTGCAGGGAAAGAAAAAGGCTAGCGAACCTCTTTCCAGGCGGTACAATACAAAGGGCGAAGCTCGAGTAGGTTACTTTGAGTGACCTTCATGGCGGGTGTTCCGGTGTTAACGAGTTCGGAAAGAAGGTCAAGGATGAACAGTAGACAAAGACAAAGGAAAGAGGAGATGGAGCTGACCTCGCTGCTGACCTGGGAGCAGGCTTGCTAACCTTCGGCCATAGTGACTAGTGACGAGAGAAGTTGCTTAGGGACCTACGGAGCTAGTGACCAAAGCGGAGTCAATTCATATTAAAACCAGAAGAGGGAATTCAATGTCAATCGCCATCTCCTTGACTTTGTTCACATTCAGTAGCAGCTTGCTGGTGTCCTTTCAGGTCAGGAACTCCTGCAATAGGCAGCTAGCCTATTGGAAAAAGACTACTCTCATCCCTCTCCCGAGGTAGCTACTTTTTTTTCGTGCTTCTTAAGTCGATGTTGACCTGTATATAAGTCAGATGTTGGAAAGGGAAGCCCCCATAATATAAGCACTCTTTCAGTCAAGTAATGCCTTTAGAGCCTATAGTATAGCTGAGTAGCTAAGAGCTTCTGGTAATTTAAAAACGTAGGAATCGACTTCTTTTGCGTTAATGGGGCTTTGAGGGACGTCTTCTCTTTCCCTTATCAAGCAAGTCACACCTAATCGCCCTTGATGCCATCTTGATAACTGGACTGAATGTCTCATCATAGTCTATACCCTATTGCTGGTTGTAGCCTTTGGCTACCACGCGAGCCTTGTAGCGATCAATAGTCCCATCAGACTTTGACTTTCTCTTGTATAACCACTTGCGAGCCGATACACAAATTTATAAATCAAAATTTAGCAGGAAAATGGGATGAAGCCCGCCAGAAAGCTTTTGACAAAATAAAGGACTCCATTCTAGTGCCTACAACGCCAGGAAGCCTTTATTACTATACCTATCAGTCACCGAAACCACTATGGGGTCTATGTTGGCTTAATACGATGAAGACAGACGGAAGTAAAGGGCCATATACTACCAACGTAAGAAAATGACTGACTACAAGACCAGGTATACCAATTTGGAGAAAACCTGCTTGGCTTTGGTTTGGGTAAGGCGGAAATTGAGGCATTACATGCTGTCTTACCCAGTACATTTAATAGCTTCCATGGACCTACAAAAAAAGTATTTGTTCGAGAAACCCGCCTTAACGTAACGGGAAGGACCGCAAGATGGTTACTGCTTCTGTCTGAATTCGACATCACGTATGTAACCAAAAAGGAAGGGCGATAGCAGAACACCTTGCACCCTATCAAGGAGGAACATGAGTTTAAGGATTGCTTCCCAGACGAGGAAATAGCTGTCACAGAAGAGGAGGGCATGGAAATTTGACTTTGATGGCACGACTAATCAAAATGGGTACGGAGTAGGGGCATTGCTGATTGCACCTGATGAATCGCACACCCCCATTGCCATTAAGCGGAACTTTTAAGGAACTAAGAATACCACAGAAGATGAAGCATGTATCCATGGATTAAAGACTGCCTTGACCCTGGGAATATAAGAAATCGAAGTATTTAGGGATTCGACGCTTATCATCTGCCAAACTCAAAAGAAATTAAAAACAAAATATGAAAAACTTTTGACATACCATGCTTATCTTGAAAAGCTCACTGAGCAATTCAAGAAAATCAGTTTCTCTCCACTACCCAGAGAAAAAAGAAGTTCGCGGATGCATTGGCAACACTGGCCTCCATGATAAACATTCCTGAGGGAAAGTCCGCCCAATCATGATAGAACAAAGAAGCAGCCCGGTGTATTGCAACCTAATTGAAATTTTTGAGTTGACTCCCGGCATGTTCAATAGTGATCTTTTGGCCATTGAAAGGGCACCCAACGGTAAACCATGGTTTACTGACATCAGGGAATATATTGAACACCAAACGTATCCCAAACATGCAACGGAAAATGATAAGAAGACAATCAGGAGGTTGGCAATGCAATTCGTTGCGCGGGGATGCGATTCGCCAAGCTGGGGCAAATCTTTCCCCTATCTCTAAAGGGGTTCGACTCAATACTCTTGTGTGTATCCTTTGGCCACCAATCTAGCCTTCAACCCCTCAACAGCTCCATCAGCTTTTTGTTGACTTTATAGACCCACTTGTAGCCCACTATTGATTTCCCTAGAGGAAGAGAGACTCAATCCCAAGTAGCAAACCATTCTAGTGCTACGATCTCTTTCTGCATAGAGCTGCCAGCAGGGTTGAGATATGGCCTCTGCAAAGGTATCAGGTTAAAAAAGATGGATGAAATTGCAAAAAAGACTCGTGGGAAGTAGACAGAGACTTAGTTGATACAAACCTATGAATAGGAAAACGAAGACGGGTGGATCTACGTACCCCGAGAATAGAAGCTAGAGAACCTAAGTCTGAAGAAGAGTCTTGGTTCGAAGTATAGGGAGAGAGGGAGACCACTGAATCAGTTGGCTCAGCTCTGAAAACTGAGTGACGAGAATCTGTCTTCACAAACCTGCGAAACTTCCCCTTAAGCTGATCAAGCTGCTGATCACTCTGGTCACCCGGATCTTGCTGACTCTATTAAATCGGAGAATTCTGATGCTGTCTCACATAAACTCCTCAATAGTTCCACCCCTCCCCTCTAAGGGGAGACAAGGGAACATAATGGCCCACCATCACAGGGAATCTAAAAGCCCCGAGCTCCGTAGTAAGGCACATGTTCGAAAAAGGTGACATGTCGAGAAAGGTGGAATCGTCGTGTAGAAGGATCATTAACACTTGTAGCCCTTTTGAGAGAGGGGTACCCCAACCTCACTCAAGAAAACACATAGAGTGAGATGTAGGGCTCAGTTTGTCTTGTGCAGGAGATGGCATTTTAACAAAGCACGTGCATCCGAATACTCTGAGGTTTGAATAGTCATCTCTTTGAAAGAGAGTAAAACGCCCAAAGATAACGTGTAGAGGAGATCGCTCACCAATAATAGGAGCCATCGTCTTCTTACTCAGATAAGCGGCCATCATTAAATTGGCTTTACTAGGGATCCTATAATAGGGAACTTTCATTCCCAGTAGAAGTCCTCGAGCAACTTGCCTAATACTAATAAATAAGGGGAAGGCCCAACATTTTATATTAGTATAAGGAAGGCGCTAGCTAGCGCCCAACCTATACAAGGGCTTTCCACCTCCATTTGGTCGTGCTGCTATGATGTAACGTGCAGTCGTCCCAAGGCAGCAGGATGTATGGTATAGGGCCCCCTATTTTATCTCCCTTAAAGTCCTTTATGGATTTCGAGTCGGGAATAGAGCAGTGGCTTATTCGGCGCTATATCACAATTCATTCTCGGGCATAGCTGTTCACGAAAGGTGGCATGGGACATCTGTCAGCGGCGGGAGTCTTACATCCGAGCGAGAGGTCAGACCAATCCCATTCATCCTGGTCTGATCCGAACAGATCTTGTTGAATGAATTGATCCATTGTTGTATGCCCTACTTCTTAGTAAATTTCTTCCTACTCGGACCCGCCGTACTTCCTTTGACTACTCCTGAGATATAGTGGAAACATTTTGTTATGGTGGAGAGTGGGGAGTGAAAAGACCAATGCAGCAGAGAACGACTGCATGAATCGGAATCCACTTATTAAGACAGACGACCGAGAAAGAAAGGCTCCGCGTTCGAACATTGGTTGATCTTAGCTTAGCGTGCTAGCCGCTGCTTCATTTCGTATAGTGATAACGCTTTCTCTTTCTTAGCGCTCCGCCCCCCTTGTATAGTAAGGGCTACTTTGGTTGCGCGGCTTTCTCTTATAGGGTGACTTGACTCAGCTTGACCTACTTGACTCAGCGGTTAGAGTATCGCTTTCATACGGCGAGAGTCATTGGTTCAAATCCAATAGTAGGTAAAACCGACCGAAACCCCTGCTTTTGCCAGCATGACAGCAAGCACGGACTGGCAGCAAGGAGTCAATTGAATGATCAAAGCATCGGTTGCTTCCACCTGTGGCCTTCTTCGACCGCCTTGACACCTTAATATCAAGGAACCCCCCCTATTCCACAAGTAGGTGGAGACCTGGAGGGTCGGAAACCCCAACGGGAAACCTTTCACCGCGCCACACGATTCTTTCGCGAAGCGCTCTTTCCACTCCTGCCCCCGCAAGCAAAGAGGTTTCAAGATACCAGGCGACCAAGTTAAAAAAAAAGCTCCGAGCAAATCTTCTAGAGAGCGTACCCTTAGTTTCGACTCTTTCTCTATTCAAAAAATATAAAAAAGAAAAAGAAGCCAATTTTCTTTCTATGGACCCCTTCCACCAGATTACTTTACTGACTGTAATTCATTCAAAAAGAGTAAAGGAACTGGTTTAACAAAAGGGCTCTCAAAAGTGATCTGATACCTTCTTCCCTTGGTCTGGGAGGTAGGTTATGTAGGCGACAACTGTTCATAGGTTGCTCGATCAGGCCAAATAACCGATTTTGAGTATGCCTGAGATTGCCATAAGACCTTCTCCCTCTTGGAAACAGGCTAATCAAAAGGGGGCACTTTTTCCATTTTACTTTTTTTTCATTTTCCGCTTTCTTGCCTTATTATATTATGGGAGTACAATGTTTATGGATAGTATGTTGCATTGGTTAAAACTTTAACCTCACATCAGTGCCTAGGGCCTACTGAAGCGCTGCAGATCCTAGCAGAGTATCATGAATGAAGGCCTAAGTGATGCTCATCAGTGTCGGGACAGCGCCAAAAAACGAATAGATAGGTGGTTCAGTATAGTTTTAAGTAAATATCAAAAAAAGAGTTTGTTAATTATATACCATATTTTGATGGTTGAGTGACGAAGGAGAAGAGAGATAGCATCCCGACTGGCTAGCGATGAGGAGAAAAGAATCCCAATGTATGGTCCTAATTTAAACACGCCACCTACACGACTCACTACATAGGTTTAAGGAATGCAGGATAATATGGTTCCTCATCCCTCGATATAAAGAAGTTTAGAAGGCAAGAATGATAAGCATTCGGGCCTCTAAAGCAAGATTAAAGTGTCCTCTTGGATAAGAAGACCTAAAACACCAGTCAAGGGAAGAAGGTCGGTAACAAAAGGGAATCTTTCTTTTTCAGTTAAGTCTGCGCATGAATGATCCACTTGCCGCCGCTGACGTGACCATCTCCAAAGGATATGCCTCAATCTGTGGCAGATCAACTATAGGGGGAATGTGTTGGGAGACGACCTCCCGCCGCGGTAGTATGAGCCTTCCCTTTCCTTGATGTTACACAGGATGCGCAATGGGGGGTAGTACGAGGTGACTGATAGCATTACATTATAAGAATAGAAAGAGATGTTAAAAAGAACGACCATGGAGACTTGGGGATCTAGAGCAGGTCTTTCTTGTATATCCCTCGTGTCGAGAGCAACTTCCTCGAATATCAACGCAGGGAGCCGCGAGGAGAGGACTTCCAGGGCTCGATCTACGGCTGCGTCCCGTGGTTTGGTAGAATAGACACTTCCAAGGATAGTCTACACACACAAACCCAATCTCGTTTTCTTAGGGTTATGGTGGCACTATGTTTAAATTGACTTCCCCTCCCCTTCAACCTGCCCCAACTCCCTATATATATTATCAAATAGAAGAGTCAAATATAAGAAATGCAGTAATCCTACCCATTGTGAGAGGCATCTTCCACTTTGTAATTGAAGGGTTCCAAACCTCGCTTCGTCGCTCAGTCCCTTGCTTCTTTCCTCCTCTTTTTCCTTTCCGGCTCTTTATACCAATGTGATTTAATTCCAGGTGCATATTTCAATTACGTCTTCCAT